>NC_037680.1:76064784-76065919 GCF_003255815.1 Theropithecus gelada | reverse complement strand
AAAAAAAAAAAAAAAAAAAAAAAAAAAAGAAAAGTGAGGTGAATAAATGAATGAGTAAATGAATGAAGCCTTCATTGACCTTTTGGATTTTATACCTCCAGATAAACCCAGTTAATGTGGTCCCTAACCAGATTGTGGGCACTTGTATAAACTGAACTACCATTTCATTTACTACACCCCCATCCCTCAAATCCAGTCAAAGAGGGTAGATGTGCAAACCCCCAAGCAAACTTTGGGCTATTAACACCAGCAAGTTAACTCTACAACCTTACTTCTAATTTGTAACGTCTTCATGACATTTCCAAGGTACAAAGACAGAACTAGGATTCCCTGCCTTGTAAAAATGTGAAAAATCTCTATCATTGAAATACTGACAGATTTTACGACTAAATCATACCTCCCAGTTTCTTTTTTTTTTTTATGTGTCACAAAATGTTTTATTTTATTGATATATACTTACAGTATACAACATGATTGTTTTGATACACATACGTATAGTGAAATGATTAACATGTTCAAACAAATTAACCTATGCATCACCTTCCCTACCTACCTTGTGTGTGTGTGTGTGTGTGTGTGTGTGTGTAATCAGAGCATCTAAAATCTACTCTTACCAAATGTTCAATATACAATACAATACAATATTATCTTGATTTTTTTTCAACTACTTAAAAATGGTTCTTAGGTCTTGGGCAGTACAAAAGCAAGCAGCAGGCTGGATTGAGCTCACAAGTCATCATTTGCTAACTTCTGCCATTTACCTCCCCACCATTTGTATTTGAAGGCCTGTTTGTGCCAATACTGTGGCCAACACCAGGCATTATCAAACTTTTTTTTTTTTAATTTATTTATTATTATTATACTGTAAGTTGTAGGGTACATGTGCATAACGTGCAGGTTTGTTACATATGTATACTTGTGCCTTGTTGGTGTGCTGCACCCATCAACTCGTCATTTACGTCATTACATAACTCCCAATGCAATCCCTCCCCCCTCCCCCCTCCCCATGATAGGCCCCGGTGTGTGATGTCCCCCTTCCTGAGTCCAAGTGATCTCATTGTTCAGTTCCCACCTATGAGTGAGAACATGCGGTGTTTGGTTTTCTGTTCTTGTGATAGTTTGCTAAGAATGATGG